>NC_030679.2:259540-274540 GCF_000004195.4 Xenopus tropicalis | reverse complement strand
ATACACACACTCACTCCTATACACACACTCACTCCTACACACTCACTCACTCCTATACACACACTCACTCCTATACACTCACTCACTCCTATACACACACTCACTCCTATACACTCACTCCTATACACACACTCACTCCTATACACACACTCACTCCTATACACTCACTCCTATACACACACTCACTCCTATACACACACACTCAATCCTATACACACACTCATTCCTATACACTCACTCACTCCTATACACTCACTCCTATACACACACTCACTCCTATACACACACTCACTCCTATACACTCACTCCTATACACACACTCACTCCTATACACTCACTCCTATACACACACTCACTCCTATACACACACTCACTCCTATACACTCACTCCTATACACACACTCACTCCTATACACACACTCACTCCTATACACACACTCAATCCTATACACACACTCATTCCTATACACTCACTCACTCCTATACACTCACTCCTATACACACACTCACTCCTATACACTCACTCACTCCTATACACACACTCACTCCTATACACACACTCACTCCTATACACTCACTCACTCCTATACACACACTCACTCCTATACACTCACTCACTCCTATACACACACTCACTCCTATACACTCACTCCTATACACACACTCACTCCTATACACACACTCACTCACAGACACACTTATACACACTCACTCCTATACACACAATCACTCCTATACACACACTCACTCACAGACACACTTATACACACTCACTCCTATACACACAATCCCTCTCCCCTGCACAGCTTTCATCTCTGTATAAACAACCCCCCCCATCATCTCATACACACTCATACACACTCACTCCTATACACCCAATCCCTCCCTCCCCTGCACAGCTTTCATCTCTGTATAAACAACCCCCCCCCATCATCTCATACACACTCATACACACTCACTCCTATACACACAATCCTCCCCTGCACAGCTTTCATCTCTGTATAAACAACCCCCCCCATCATCTCATACACACTCATACACACTCACTCCTATACACACAATCCCTCTCCCCTGCACAGCTTTCATCTCTGTATAAAACAAGCCCCCCCCCATCATCTCATACACTCCTATACACACACTCACTCCTATACACACACTCACTTCTATACACACACTCACTTCTATACACACACTCACTCCTATACACTCACTCACTCCTATACACACTCACTCACTCATATACACACACTCACTCCTATACACTCACTCCTATACACACACTCACTCACTCCTATACACTCACTCACTCCTATACACACACTCACTCCTATACACTCACTCACTCCTATACACACACTCACTCCTATACACTCACTCACTCACTCACTCCTATACACTCACTCACTCCTATACACACACTCACTCCTATACACACACTCACTCACTCCTATACACTCACTCCTATACACTCACTCACTCCTATACACACACTCACTCACTCCTATACACACACACACTCACTCCTATACACTCACTCACTCCTATACACACACTCACTCCTATACACTCACTCACTCCTATACACTCACTCACTCCTATACACACACTCACTCCTATACACACACTCACTCACTCCTATACACTCACTCCTATACACTCACTCACTCCTATACACACACTCACTCACTCCTATACACACACACACTCACTCCTATACACTCACTCACTCCTATACACACACTCACTCCTATACACTCACTCACTCCTATACACTCACTCACTCCTATACACACACTCACTCCTATACACACACTCACTCACTCCTATACACTCACTCCTATACACTCACTCACTCCTATACACACACTCACTCACTCCTATACACACACACACTCACTCCTATACACTCACTCACTCCTATACACACACTCACTCCTATACACTCACTCACTCCTATACACTCACTCACTCCTATACACACACTCACTCCTATACACACACTCACTCACTCCTATACACTCACTCCTATACACTCACTCACTCCTATACACACACTCACTCACTCCTATACACTCACTCACTCCTATACACTCACTCACTCCTATACACTCACTCCTATACACACACTCACTCCTATACACACACTCACTTCTATACACACACTCACTTCTATACACACACTCACTCCTATACACTCACTCACTCCTATACACACTCACTCACTCATATACACACACTCACTCCTATACACTCACTCCTATACACACACTCACTCACTCCTATACACTCACTCACTCCTATACACACACTCACTCCTATACACTCACTCACTCCTATACACACACTCACTCCTATACACTCACTCACTCACTCACTCCTATACACTCACTCACTCCTATACACACACTCACTCCTATACACACACTCACTCACTCCTATACACTCACTCCTATACACTCACTCACTCCTATACACACACTCACTCACTCCTATACACACACACACTCACTCCTATACACTCACTCACTCCTATACACACACTCACTCCTATACACTCACTCACTCCTATACACTCACTCACTCCTATACACACACTCACTCCTATACACACACTCACTCACTCCTATACACTCACTCCTATACACTCACTCACTCCTATACACACACTCACTCACTCTATACACTCACTCACTCCTATACACACACTCACTCCTATACACTCACTCACTCCTATACACACACTCACTCCTATACACTCACTCACTCCTATACACTCACTCACTCCTATACACACACTCACTCCTATACACTCACTCACTCCTATACACACTCACTCACTCATATACACACACTCACTCCTATACACTCACTCACTCCTATACACACACTCACTCACTCCTATACACTCACTCACTCCTATACACACACTCACTCCTATACACTCACTCACTCCTATACACACACTCACTCCTATACACTCACTCACTCCTATACACTCACTCACTCCTATACACACACTCACTCCTATACACACACTCACTCCTATACACTCACTCCTATACACACACTCACTCCTATACACTCACTCCTATACACACACTTACTCACAGACACACTTATACACACTCACTCCTATACACACAATCACTCCTATACACACACTCACTCCTATACACACAATCACTCCTATACACACACTCACTCACAGACACACTTATACACACTCACTCCTATACACTCACTCTTATACACACACTTACTCACAGACACACTTATACACTCACTCACTCCTATACACTCACTCCTATACACACACTCACTCCTATACACTCACTCCTATACACACACTTACTCACAGACACACTTATACACTCACTCACTCCTATACACTCACTCCTATACACACACTCACTCCTATACACTCACTCCTATACACACACTTACTCACAGACACACTTATACACAGACACTCCTATACACTCACTCACTCCTATACACTCACTCTCTCCTATACACACACTCACTCACTCCTATACACTCACTCACTCCTATACACTCACTCACTCCTATACACTCACTCACTCCTATACACACTCACTCACTCCTATACACACAATCCCTCTCTCCCCTGCACAACTTTCATCTCTGTATAAACAACCCCCCCCCATCATCTCATACACTCATACACTCCTATACACACACTCACTCCTATACACACCCTCACTCCCATACACACACTCACTCCTATACACACACTCAATCCTATACACACACTCATTCCTATACACTCACTCACTCCTATACACTCACTCACTCCTATACACTCACTCCTATACACACACTCACTCCTATACACACACTCACTCCTATACACTCACTCCTATACACACACTCACTCCTATACACACACTCACTCCTATACACACAAATCCTATACACACACTCATTCCTATACATTCACTCACTCCTATACACTCACTCCTATACACTCACTCACTCCTATACACACACTCACTCCTATACACACACTCACTCCTATACACTCACTCACTCCTATACACACACTCACTCCTATACACCTACTCACTCCTATACACACACTCACTCCTATACACTCACTCCTATACACACACTCACTCCTATACACACACTCACTCCTATACACTCACTCCTATACACACACTCACTCCTATACACACACTCAATCCTATACACACACTCATTCCTATACACTCACTCACTCCTATACACTCACTCCTATACACACACTCACTCCTATACACTCACTCCTATACACACACTCACTCCTATACACACACTCACTCCTATACACACACTCACTCCTATACACTCACTCACTCCTATACACCACACTCACTCCTATACACTCACTCCTATACACACACTCACTCCTATACACTCACTCCTACACACACTCACTCCTATACACACACTCACTCCTATACACTCACTCCTATACACACACTCACTCCTATACACACACTCAATCCTATACACTCACTCACTCCTATACACACACTCACTCACTCCTATACACTCACTCACTCCTATACACACACACACTCACTCCTATACACTCACTCACTCCTATACACACACTCACTCCTATACACTCACTCACTCCTATACACTCACTCACTCCTATACACACACTCACTCCTATACACACACTCACTCACTCCTATACACTCACTCCTATACACTCACTCACTCCTATACACACACTCACTCACTCCTATACACTCACTCACTCCTATACACACACTCACTCCTATACACTCACTCACTCCTATACACACACTCACTCCTATACACTCACTCACTCCTATACACTCACTCACTCCTATACACACACTCACTCCTATACACACACTCACTCCTATACACTCACTCCTATACACACACTTACTCACAGACACACTTATACACACTCACTCCTATACACAAAATCACTCCTATACACACACTCACTCCTATACACACAATCACTCCTATACACACACTCACTCACAGACACACTTATACACACTCACTCCTATACACTCACTCTTATACACACACTTACTCACAGACACACTTATACACTCACTCACTCCTATACACTCACTCCTATACACACACTCACTCCTATATACTCACTCCTATACACACACTCACTCCTATACACTCACTCCTATACACACACTTACTCACAGACACACTTATACACTCACTCACTCCTATACACTCACTCCTATACACACACTCACTCCTATACACACACTCACTCCTATACACACACTTACTCACAGACACACTTATACACAGACACTCCTATACACTCACTCACTCCTATACACTCACTCTCTCCTATACACACACTCACTCACTCCTATACACTCACTCACTCACTCATCCTATACACTCACTCACTCCTATACACACTCACTCACTCCTATACACACAATC
The DNA here is from genome assembly GCF_000004195.4 of Xenopus tropicalis. NCBI lineage: Eukaryota > Metazoa > Chordata > Amphibia > Anura > Pipidae > Xenopus > Xenopus tropicalis. The sequence goes on along the minus strand of NC_030679.2, from coordinate 269,071 downwards.
CCTCTCTCCCCTGCACAACTTTCATCTCTGTATAAACAACCCCCCCCCATCATCTCATACACTCATACACTCCTATACACACACTCACTCCTATACACACCCTCACTCCCATACACACACTCACTCCTATACACACACTCAATCCTATACACACACTCATTCCTATACACTCACTCACTCCTATACACTCACTCACTCCTATACACTCACTCCTATACACACACTCACTCCTATACACTCACTCCTATACACACACTCACTCCTATACACACACTCACTCCTATACACACACTCAATCCTATACACACACTCATTCCTATACATTCACTCACTCCTATACACTCACTCCTATACACTCACTCACTCCTATACACACACTCACTCCTATACACACACTCACTCCTATACACTCACTCACTCCTATACACACACTCACTCCTATACACCTACTCACTCCTATACCACACACTCACTCCTATACACTCACTCCTATACACACACTCACTCCTATACACACACTCACTCCTATACACTCACTCCTATACACACACTCACTCCTATACACACACTCAATCCTATACACACACTCATTCCTATACACTCACTCACTCCTATACACTCACTCCTATACACACACTCACTCCTATACACTCACTCCTATACACACACTCACTCCTATACACACACTCACTCCTATACACACACTCACTCCTATACACTCACTCACTCCTATACACACACTCACTCCTATACACTCACTCCTATACACACACTCACTCCTATACACTCACTCCTATACACACACTCACTCCTATACACACACTCACTCCTATACACTCACTCCTATACACACACTCACTCCTATACACACACTCAATCCTATACACACACTCATTCCTATACACTCACTCACTCCTATACACTCACTCCTATACACACACTCACTCCTATACACACCACTCACTCCTATACACTCACTCCTATACACTCACTCCTATACACACACTCACTCCTATACACTCACTCCTATACACACACTCACTCCTATACACACACTCACTCCTATACACACACTCACTCCTATACACTCACTCCTATACACACACTCACTCCTATACACACACTCAATCCTATACACACACTCATTCCTATACACTCACTCACTCCTATACACTCACTCCTATACACACACTCACTCCTATACACTCACTCCTATACACACACTCACTCCTATACACACACTCACTCCTATACACACACTCACTCCTATACACACACTCACTCCTATACACTCACTCCTATACACACACTCACTCCTATACAAACACTCACTCCTATACACACACTCAATCCTATACACACACTCATTCCTATACACTCACTCACTCCTATACACTCACTCCTATACACACACTCACTCCTATACACACACTCACTCCTATACACACACTCACTCCTATACACTCACTCACTCCTATACACACACTCACTCCTATACACTCACTCACTCCTATACACACACTCACTCCTATACACTCACTCCTATACACACACTCACTCCTATACACACACTCACTCACAGACACACTTATACACACTCACTCCTATACACACAATCCCTCTCCCCTGCACAGCTTTCATCTCTGTATAAACAACCCCCCCCATCATCTCATACACACTCATACACACTCACTCCTATACACCCAATCCCTCCCTCCCCTGCACAGCTTTCATCTCTGTATAAACAACCCCCCCCCATCATCTCATACACACTCATACACACTCACTCCTATACACACAATCCCTCCCCTGCACAGCTTTCATCTCTGTATAAACAACCCCCCCCCCATCATCTCATACACACTCATACACACTCACTCCTATACACACAATCCCTCTCCCCTGCACAGCTTTCATCTCTGTATAAACAAGGCCCCCCCCCCCCCCATCATCTCATACACTCCTATACACACACTCACTCCTATACACACCACTCACTTCTATACACACACTCACTTCTATACACACACTCTCTCCTATACACTCACTCACTCCTATACACACTCACTCACTCATATACACTCACTCACTCATATACACACACTCACTCCTATACACTCACTCACTCCTATACACACACTCACTCACTCCTATACACTCACTCCTATACACACACTCACTCCTATACACTCACTCACTCCTATACACACACTCACTCCTATACACTCACTCACTCCTATACACACACTCACTCCTATACACACACTCATTCCTATACACTCACTCACTCCTATACACTCACTCACTCCTATACACTCACTCCTATACACACACTCACTCCTATACACTCACTCCTATACACACACTCACTCCTATACACACACTCACTCCTATACACACACTCAATCCTATACACACACTCATTCCTATACATTCACTCACTCCTATACACTCACTCCTATACACTCACTCACTCCTATACACACACTCACTCCTATACACACACTCACTCCTATACACTCACTCACTCCTATACACACACTCACTCCTATACACCTACTCACTCCTATACACACACTCACTCCTATACACTCACTCCTATACACACACTCACTCCTATACACACACTCACTCCTATACACTCACTCCTATACACACACTCAATCCTATACACACACTCATTCCTATACACTCACTCACTCCTATACACTCACTCCTATACACACACTCACTCCTATACACTCACTCCTATACACACACTCACTCCTATACACACACTCACTCCTATACACACACTCACTCCTATACACTCACTCACTCCTATACACACACTCACTCCTATACACTCACTCCTATACACACACTCACTCCTATACACTCACTCCTATACACACACTCACTCCTATACACACACTCACTCCTATACACTCACTCCTATACACACACTCACTCCTATACACACACTCAATCCTATACACACACTCATTCCTATACACTCACTCACTCCTATACACTCACTCCTATACACACACTCACTCCTATACACACACTCACTCCTATACACTCACTCCTATACACTCACTCCTATACACACACTCACTCCTATACACTCACTCCTATACACACACTCACTCCTATACACACACTCACTCCTATACACACACTCACTCCTATACACTCACTCCTATACACACACTCACTCCTATACACACACTCAATCCTATACACACACTCATTCCTATACACTCACTCACTCCTATACACTCACTCCTATACACACACTCACTCCTATACACACACTCACTCCTATACACTCACTCCTATACACACACTCACTCCTATACACACACTCACTCCTATACACACACTCACTCCTATACACACACTCACTCCTATACACTCACTCCTATACACACACTCACTCCTATACAAACACTCACTCCTATACACACACTCAATCCTATACACACACTCATTCCTATACACTCACTCACTCCTATACACTCACTCCTATACACACACTCACTCCTATACACACACTCACTCCTATACACACACTCACTCCTATACACTCACTCACTCCTATACACACACTCACTCCTATACACTCACTCACTCCTATACACACACTCACTCCTATACACTCACTCCTATACACACACTCACTCCTATACACACACTCACTCACAGACACACTTATACACACTCACTCCTATACACACAATCCCTCTCCCCTGCACAGCTTTCATCTCTGTATAAACAACCCCCCCCATCATCTCATACACACTCATACACACTCACTCCTATACACCCAATCCCTCCCTCCCCTGCACAGCTTTCATCTCTGTATAAACAACCCCCCCCCATCATCTCATACACACTCATACACACTCACTCCTATACACACAATCCCTCCCCTGCACAGCTTTCATCTCTGTATAAACAACCCCCCCCCCATCATCTCATACACACTCATACACACTCACTCCTATACACACAATCCCTCTCCCCTGCACAGCTTTCATCTCTGTATAAACAAGGCCCCCCCCCCCATCATCTCATACACTCCTATACACACACTCACTCCTATACACACACTCACTTCTATACACACACTCACTTCTATACACACACTCTCTCCTATACACTCACTCACTCCTATACACACTCACTCACTCATATACACTCACTCACTCATATACACACACTCACTCCTATACACTCACTCACTCCTATACACACACTCACTCACTCCTATACACTCACTCCTATACACACACTCACTCCTATACACTCACTCACTCCTATACACACACTCACTCCTATACACTCACTCACTCCTATACACACACTCACTCCTATACACACACTCACTCCTATACACTCACTCCTATACACACACTTACTCACAGACACACTTATACACACTCACTCTTATACACACAATCACTCCTATACACACACTCACTCCTATACACACAATCACTCCTATACACACACTCACTCACAGACACACTTATACACACTCACTCCTATACACACACTCACTCCTATACACACAATCACTCCTATACACACACTCACTCCTATACACACACTCACTCACAGACACACTTATACACACTCACTCCTATACACTCACTCCTATACACACACTTACTCACAGACACACTTATACACTCACTCACTCCTATACACTCACTCCTATACACACACTCACTCCTATACACTCACTCCTATACACACACTCACTCACTCACAGACACACTTATACACACTCACTCCTATACACTCACTCACTCCTATACACTCACTCTCTCCTATACACACACTCACTCACTCCTATACACTCACTCACTCCTATACACTCACTCCTATACACTCACTCCTATACACACACTCACTCAGACACTCCTATACACTCACTCACTCCTATACACTCACTCACTCCTATACACACACTCACTCCTATAGACACACTCACTCACAGACACACTTATACACACTCACTCACACTCCACTTAGAATTTGTGGGATTTTACTCACCTCCAAATACTTTGATGCCCCCGACAATGTGCCTGAGACTGGAGACAGTCTCCACTTTGGGGGGGGGGAGTCACTTTCCTATTTACAGAGTGAGGCCTATGGGGAATGAGGAGGCTCAGCTTAGTAACAGTAACCGCAACCCCGGCTCCCATTGGGGAACAGGTAGGCTCCACCCCCATAGGAAAGGATTGCGCTGCTGCAGAGACACCGAGCTATGGGCAGAGGGGTGGGGGTCGGACCCCCTTAGAGTATGGGCAGCAGGGGGGGCCCAAAGAGATGCAAAGATGGGATTTATGGGTCACAAAGTAGGTGGGACTATGAGGGTTGGGTGGGGTTTACATGGGATTAGCATAATTGGGAGTGGCCAGCTCTGTGACCCTAAATGCAAAGGGCCCCCACCCAAGGGGCTTGTGTGATTAATAATTGGGGTCCCCTGCTAAGTAATATGGGCATCATGACATGGGCGTACCCCCCCCCCCCTTACAGCTGATTGGAGGAGGCTCCCCTAATAGAGCTGATGGGGGGGGAAGGATTATTGTTTTCCATTCTAGGGGGGACCAAATGCCCCGATACCCCCTCAGGTCAGGGCTACAGGTAGCCATCAGCTTGTGTTCATAATGGGGGTGGCAAATAGAGTCCCAGCACTTTAATTGCCATTGGCCAGACTTGCCCAACCCATAAGGGCCGGGGGTATTAAGGGTAAATGGAACTCACTGGGGCAGGACGAGCAAATGAGAGGTAAGTACCCTACACCGGGGGCAGATATTGCGCCTGAGACGCCGCTGCCACTAATGTTTTATGTATTGTCCGGAATCCTGGGAGTTTCTAAATGAGAAGTCTTTGCTGGAGAGAATTACAGCCTGCGGCGGGAAGGGCTCCCGGGAGCCCCCATAGAAATGAAATAGATGCGCCTGGAAGTTTCAAGGGCGAAGCTTCTGAGTTGCTCCTTCCTGGGACTGAGGAGTAAGCAGCTTTTTACTAGCGCTCGGTACAAAAAGGTCACAGTCGCAACCTGCACCTCCTCTCATCCTCCTCCCTGCGCCAACAAAGCATTGCCCCAAATACTGCCCCCAGTGCCATAAAGCCCTCAGCAGGCAGCACTGATAGGATGGGTGGGAGTTGGCTGTATGAGCTGGGGGGGCGGCTGTATGAACTGCCTGGGAGTTGGGAAGCACTTAATGTGCTGGGGGGCCGGGAGTTGGAAAGTAATTAATGTGCTGGGGGGCCAGGAGTTGGAAAGCAATTCATTTGCTGTGGTGCAGGAGTTGGAACACAATTAATGTGCTGGGGGGGGCAGGAGTTGGAAAGCATTTAATGTGCTGGGGGGGCAGGAGTTGGAAAACAATTAATGTGCTGGGGGGCAGGAGTTGGAACGCAATTAATGTGCTGGGGGGCCAGGAGTTGGAATGCATTTAATGTGCTGGGGGCAGGAGTTGGAAAGCATTTAATGTGCTGGGGGGCAGGAGTTGGAAAACAATTAATGTGCTGGGGGGCAGGAGTTGGAACGCAATTAATGTGCTGGGGGGCCAGGAGTTGGAATGCATTTAATGTGCTGGGGGCAGGAGTTGGAAAGCATTTAATGTGCTGGGGGGGCCAGGAGTTGGAAAGCAACTAATGTGCTGGGGAGCCAGGCAGGGCTGCCATCAGGGGGGCACAGGGGGGACAGTTGTCCCGGGCCCGGACGATCGTCCCTTTAAAGGTGTGTGCGCGTGACGTCAGTGCGCACGGGGCGCAACCTTATAGAAGAGTGGTTGCAGCGGTGATCTGGGGGACAAAAGAGGAGGACGGAGCCGGAGGAAGCAGGTGGGTGCTGGGGGGAGCAGGGGGAACTGGAGGACGCTGGGAGGGAGCTAGGGGGAGCTGGAGGACGCTGGGAGGGAGCTGAATGATGCTGGGGGGAGCTGGGAGCTTCCCTTGGGCCCAACTCAACTCTTCCAGTTCCCTTGGCCCAACCCGTCTCCCACAGTTCCGCTGGGCACTTCCCTGGGGCCCAACCCAAGTCTCCCACAGTTCCCTGGGGCCCAACCCAAGTCTCCCACAGTTGCCTTGGGCCCATACCAAGTCTCCCACAGTTCCCTTGGGCCCAATCCAAGTCTCCCACAGTTCCCTTGGGCCCAATCCAAGTCTCCCACAGTTGCCTTGGGCCCAATCCAAGTCTCCCACAGTTGCCTTGGGCCCAACCCAAGTCTCCCACAGTTGCCTTGGGCCCAACCCAAGTCTCCCACAGTTGCCTTGGGCCCAACCCCAGTCTCCCACAGTTCCCTTGGGCCCATACCAAGTCTCCCACAGTTGCCTTGGGCCCATACCAAGTCTCCCACAGTTCCCTTGGGCCCAACCCAAGTATCCCACAGTTGCCTTGGGCCCAACCCAAGTATCCCACAGTTGCCTTGGGCCCAACCCAAGTATCCCACAGTTGCCTTGGGCCCAACCCAAGTATCCCACAGTTGCCTTGGGCCCAACCCAAGTATCCCACAGTTCCCTTGGGCCCAACCCAAGTCTCCCACAGTTGCCTTGGGCCCATACCAAATCTCCCACAGTTGTCTTGGGCCCTATCTAAGTCTCCCACTGTCCCTTTGGGCCCAACCCAAGTATCCCACAGTTGCCTTGGGCCCGACCCAAGTCTCACACAGTTCCATCGGGTGCTTCCCTTGGGCCCAACCCAAGTCTCCCACAGTTCCATCGGGTGCTTCCCTTGGGCCCAACCCAAGTCTCCCACAGTTCTGTCATGCTGTTCCCTTGGGCCCAACCCAACTCTCCCAGTTCCCTTGGTCCCAAACCAAGAGAGTTGCCTTGGGCCCAACCCAAGTCTCCCACAGTTCTGTTGGGCTCCTCCCTTGTGCCCAAACTAAGTCTCCCACAGTTCCCTTGTGCCCAATCTAAGTCTTCCTCAGGTCCCTTGGGCCCAATCCAAGTCTCCCACAGTTCCCTTGGGCCCAATCCAAGTCTTTCACAGTTCCCTTGGGCCTAATCTAAGGCTCCCTCCGGTCCCTTTGGCCCAATCCAAGTCTCCCACAGTTCCCTTGGGCCCTATCCAAGTCTTTCACAGTTCCCTTGGGTCTAATCTAAGGCTCCCTCCGGTCCCTTTGGCCCAATCCAAGTCTCCCACAGTTCCCTTGGGCCCTATCCAAGTCTTTCACAGTTCCCTTGGGCCCAATCCAAGTCTCCCACAGTTCCCTTGGGCCCAATCCAAGTCTTTCACAGTTCCCTTGGGCCTAATCTAAGGCTCCCTCCGGTCCCTTTGGCCCAATCCAAGTCTCCCACAGTTCCCTTGGGCCCTATCCAAGTCTTTCACAGTTCCCTTGGGCCCAATCCAAGTCTTTCACAGTTCCCTTGGGCCCAAACCAAGTCTTTCACAGTTCCCTTGGGCCCAAACCAAGTCTTTCACAGTTCCCTTGGGCCCAAACCAAGTCTTTCACAGTTCCCTTGGGCCCAATCCAAGTCTTTCACAGTTCCCTTGGGCCCAATCCAAGTCTTTCACAGTTCCCTTGGGCCCAAACCAAGTCTTTCACAGTTCCCTTGGGCCCAAACCAAGTCTTTCACAGTTCCCTTGGGCCCAATCCAAGTCTTTCACAGTTCCCTTGGGCCCAATCCAAGTCTTTCACAGTTCCCTTGGGCCCAACCCCAGTCTCCCACAGTTCCCTTGGGCCCAATCCAAGTCTTTCACAGTTCCCTTGGGCCCAAACCAAGTCTTTCACAGTTCCCTTGGGCCCAAACCAAGTCTTTCACAGTTCCCTTGGGCCCAATCCAAGTCTTTCACAGTTCCCTTGGGCCCAACCCCAGTCTCCCACAGTTCCCTTGGGCCCAACCCCAGTCTCCCACAGTTCCCTTGGGCCCAACCCCAGTCTCCCACAGTTGCCTTGGGCCCAACCCCAGTCTCCCACAGTTGCCTTGGGCCCAACCCCAGTCTCCCACAGTTCCCTTGGGCCCAACCCCAGTCTCCCACAGTTCCCTTGGGCCCAACCCAAGTCTCCCACAGTTCCCTTGGGCCCAACCCAAGTCTCCCACAGTTCAAATCAGAGGAACACATTACAGAACAGCAGGACCCCAGCACCCAACCCAAGTCCCAATGCTCATTATCCCCCCATCACCCAATTGTAGCACCCGGGAGCTTGGGGCTCATTGGGAAGTTGGCAGTAGGAAGGCCTTTCCCTCAGAAAGAAGAATGTGTGTGTGACCCAACAGAACCTCCAGCGCCAAGTCCCTCCCTGTGGCTTCTACAAACCCAACAGGACACTTGGTAAAAAAGTGCATTTTATTTGCTGCTATAAGAGAACAATTATTGGGGTAAATCAGGGCCAATCAGGCGGTACCTGAGAAAGACACAAGACATGGCGGAAATTCCCTCTTCTTCCGCCAAACGTAACTGAGAAACCCAAATGCATTTGTGACTCCTGGGGCAGAATCAGAACAGAACAGCCCCTAAGGCCCCCCCCCCCCGGCTGTATAATTAGAGTGAAACCCACTGTGGCCCTAACATGTGCCTCC
>NC_030679.2:229540-254540 GCF_000004195.4 Xenopus tropicalis | reverse complement strand
GAGAAACATGGGGGACTGAGAGGGGGAGGAATATGGGGGACCGAAATGGGGAGAAAGATGGGAACCGAGATAAGAAGGAGGATGGGGGACCGAGAGGGGGAGTAAGATGTAAAAGAGAGTACACTGGATGAGAGAAAGGGGGTCCCCAATGAGAGACAAGGGGCGTGGATATGAGGAGGGGCAGTAAAGCAGAAGGAGGGTACCTGCCATCATGGCGACCAGACTGGCGCGGTAGACGTTGGTGAGGGAGCCAAGTTCTCCAATTCCGAGGATGGTTTTCATGTGGGCATCACCACAGGCTTGGCGGAACAGGCGGATCTCCTTGTACAGAGCTAAAGAGGGTGCAGGTGTGAGCGGGGGGGGGGGGCAATTCCTGGGGAGCGACATGGTAAAGATCTGGGAACAGCATGGGACCCCCAGTGACTCCCTATAACCCCCTCTAACATGACATGGTGCCCTACTAATACTCATGTGTGGCCACTGCGTGCCTGCCTCCTCCCCATGTTACTATCTGCCCTACTAATACTCATGTGTGGGCACTGCATGCCTGCCTCCTCCCCATGTTACTATCTGCCCTACTAATACTCATGTGTGGGCACTGCATGCCTGCCTCCTCCCCATGTTACTATCTGCCCTACTAATACTCATGTGTGGGCACTGCATGCCTGCCTCCTCCCCATGTTACTATCTGCCCTACTAATACTCATGTGTGGGCACTGCATGCCTGCCTCCTCCCCATGTTACTATCTGCCCTACTAATACTCATGTGTGGGCACTGCATACCTGCCTCCTCCCCATGTTACTATCTGCCCTACTAATACTCATGTGTGGGCACTGCATGCCTGCCTCCTCCCCATGTTACTATCTGCCCTACTAATACTCATGTGTGGGCACTGCATGCCTGCCTCCTCCCCATGTTACTATCTGCCCTACTAATACTCGAGTGGACACTGCATGCCTGCCTCCTCCCCATGTTACTATCTGCCCTACTAATACTCGAGTGGGCACTGCATGCCTGCCTCCTCCCCATGTTACTATCTGCCCTACTAATACTCACGTGTGGGCACTGCATGCCTGCCTCCTCCCCATGTTACTATCTGCCTTACTAATACTCATGTGTGGGCACTGCATACCTGCCTCCTCCCCATGTTACTATCTGCCCTACTAATACTCATGTGTGGGCACTGCATACCTGCCTCCTCCCCATGTTACTATCTGCCCTACTAATACTCATGTGTGGGCACTGCATGCCTGCCTCCTCCCCATGTTACTATCTGCCCTACTAATACTCATGTGTGGGCACTGCATACCTGCCTCCTCCCCATGTTACTGTCTGCCTTACTAATACTCATGTGTGGGCACTGCATACCTGCCTCCTCCCCATGTTACTATCTGCCTTACTAATACTCATGTGTGGGCACTGCATGCCTGCCTCCTCCCCATGTTACTGTCTGCCTTACTAATACTCATGTGTGGGCACTGCATACCTGCCTCCTCCCCATGTTACTATCTGCCTTACTAATACTCATGTGTGGGCCACTGCATGCCTGCCTCCTCCCCATGTTACTATCTGCCCTACTAATACTCATGTGTGGGCACTGCATACCTGCCCTCCTCCCCAAGTTTGACTATCTGCCCCTACTAATACTCATGTGTGGGCACTGCATACCTGCTTCCTCCCATGTTTACTATCTGCCCTACTAAAACTCATGTGTGGGCACTGCGTGCCTGCCTCCTCCCCATGTTACTATCTGCCCTACTAATACTCATGTGTGGGCACTGCATGCCTGCCTCCTCCCCATGTTACTATCTGCCCTACTAATACTCACGTGTGGGCACTGCATGCCTGCCTCCTCCCCATGTTACTATCTGCCTTACTAATACTCAGTGTGCGGCACTGCATACCTGCCTCCTCCCATGTTACTATCTGCCCTACTAATACTCACGTGTGGGCACTGCATACCTGCCTCTCCCCATGTTACTATCTGCCTTACTAATACTCAGGTGTGGGCACTGGCATGCCTGCCTCCTCCCCATGTTACTATCTGCCCTACTAATACTTCATGTGTGGGCACTGCATGCCTGCCTCCTCCCCATGTTACTGTCTGCCCTACTAATACTCACGTGTGGGCACTGCCATACCTGCCTCCTCCCATGTTACTATCTGCCTTACTAATACTCATGTGTGGGCACTGCATGCCTGCCTCCTCCCCATGTTACTATCTGCCCTACTAATACTCATGTGTGGGCACTGCATGCCTGCCTCCCCCCATGTTACTGTCTGCCCTACTAATACTCACGTGTGGGCACTGCATGCCTGCCTCCTCCCCATGTTACTGTCTGCCCTACTAATACTCACGTGTGGGCACTGCATACCTGCCTCCTCCCCATGTTACTATCTGCCTTACTAATACTCATGTGTGGGCACTGCATGCCTGCCTCCTCCCCATGTTACTATCTGCCCTACTAATACTCACGTGTGGGCACTGCATGCCTGCCTCCTCCCCATGTTACTGTCTGCCCTACTAATACTCACGTGTGGGCACTGCATGCCTGCCTCCTCCCCATGTTACTGTCTGCCCTACTAATACTCACGTGTGGGCACTGCATGCCTGCCTCCTCCCCATGTTACTATCTGCCCTACTCATACTCACGTGTGGGCACTGCATGCCTGCCTCCTCCCCATGTTACTGTCTGCCCTACTAATACTCACGTGTGGGCACTGCATGCCTGCCTCTTCCCCATGTTACTATCTGCCCTACTAATACTCGAGTGGACACTGCATGCCTGACTCCTCCCCATGTTACTATCTGCCCTACTAATACTCATGTGTGGGCACTGCATGCCTGCCTCCCCCCATGTTACTATCTGCCCTACTAATACTCACGTGTGGGCACTGCATGCCTGCCTCCCCCCCCATGTTTCTATCTGCCCTACTAATACTCATGTGTGGACACTGCATGCCTGCCTCCCCCCCATGTTACTATCTGCCCTACTAATACTCGAGTGGACACTGCATGCCTGCCTCCTCCCCATGTTACTATCTGCCCTACTAATACTCGAGTGGACACTGCATGCCTGCCTCCCCCCATGTTACTATCTGCCCTACTAATACTCACGTGTGGGCACTGCATGCCTGCCTCCTCCCCATGTTACTATCTGCCCTACTAATACTCATGTGTGGGCACTGCATGCCTGCCTCCTCCCCATGTTACTATCTGCCCTACTAATACTCGAGTGGACACTGCATGCCTGCCTCCTCCCCATGTTACTATCTGCCCTACTAATACTCATGTGTGGGCACTGCATGCCTGCCTCCTCCCCATGTTACTATCTGCCCTACTAATACTCGAGTGGACACTGCGTGCCTGCCTCCTCCCCATGTTACTATCTGCCCTACTAATACTCATGTGTGGGCACTGCATGCCTGCCTCCTCCCCATGTTACTATCTGCCCTACTAATACTCGAGTGGACACTGCATGCCTGCCTCCTCCCCATGTTACTATCTGCCCTACTAATACTCATACAGGGGGCAGAACCAATTGAAGGGGGCTATTGTGTGTAGTTAGTATCTGTCACAAATGCACTTACCTTCCCATTGGCCAGTTAGAGCCAAGGTTCTGTTAATAACAATATCAATCTCTGAAGCTCCGTCTTCAACTGCCAAGCGGACCTCCTCCAGGCGAGTCTTCAGGGGGGTCTGACCAGCGGGGAATCCTGTGGCCACTGTCAAGTGAAAGTAAAAAAGTGATGCCCAAATGTAAAGCCATAAGGTAAGTGCCAAGACCGGGCTTAGTCACATACCTGATGCCACTGGGATGTTGCAGCCAATCTCTTTCAAGGCTCGGACAGCATCTCCCACCCGGGCAGGATAGACACACACAGCTCCATTGGTGATACCTGCGGGGAACCAGCAAGTAATTCATATGCTCTCACCGGAACCTTCCCAGAATCAGAACCAAGGCCAAAAGCATGGGATCCACGTCCCTTCTGCCACTATGCACTGTCCTTAGACTGTACAGTATGAGGAGCTTATTGTGTGCCCAGAGCATTCCTTCTCTGTATATTTGTATTTATACATAGGGTAGGAGGTGCCATAGTGTTTCCCTTAGACAGTACAGTATGGGGGTACAGCTTATTGTGTGCCCAGAACATTCCTTTTCTGTATATTTGTATTTATACATATGGGTAGGAGGTGCCATAGTGTTTCCCTTAGACAGTACAGTATGGGGGTACAGCTTATTGTGTGCCCAGAACATTCCTTCTCTGTATATTTGTATTTATACATATGGGTAGGGGGTGCCATAGTGTTTCCCTTAGACAGTACAGTATGGGGGTACAGCTTCTTGTGTGCCCAGAACATTCCTTCTCTGTATATTTGTATTTATACATATGGGTAGGGGGTGCCATAGTGTTTCCCTTAGACAGTACAGTATGGGGGTACAGCTTATTGTGTGCCCAGAACATTCCTTCTCTGTATATTTGTATCTATACATATGGGTAGGGGGTGCCATAGTGTTTCCCTTAGACAGTACAGTATGGGGGTACAGCTTATTGGTGCCCAGAACATTCCCTCTCTGTATATTTGTATTTATACATATGGGTAGGAGGTGCCATAGTGTTTCCCTTAGACAGTACAGTATGGGGGTACAGCTTATTGTGTGCCCAGAACATTCCTTCTCTGTATATTTGTATTTATACATATGGGTAGGGGGTGCCATAGTGTTTCCCTTAGACAGTACAGTGTGGGGGTACAGCTTATTGTGTGCCCAGAGCATTCCCTCTCTGTATATTTGTATTTATACATATGGGTAGGGGGTGCCATAGTGTTTCCCTTAGACAGTACAGTATGGGGGTACAGCTTATTGTGTGCCCAGAACATTCCTTCTCTGTATATTTGTATTTATACATATGGGTAGGAGGTGCCATAGTGTTTCCCTTAGACAGTACAGTATGGGGGTACAGCTTATTGTGTGCCCAGAACATTCCTTCTCTGTATATTTGTATTTATACATATGGGTAGGGGTGCCATAGTGTTTCCCTTAGACAGTACAGTATGGGGGTACAGCTTATTGTGTGCCCAGAACATTCCTTCTCTGTATATTTGTATTTATACATATGGGTAGGGATTTTATTGAAGAATAAAAACATTACAAAAGCAAAAATAACTTCATATTACAATAAACATCAAACAACACGAAAAACTTTAAAATCAAAAAGAAACTGTTACATTTTGCCAAAAAGTTTCATTTGCATTTGATTTCCTCATTTCACTTGTTTTAATAAGAAAAATCTCTCTTAAAATCACATTAACAACCCGTTCAATAGAGTCACTTATTTGCCCCAGAGTCATTTTACAGCGCATCTGCCAGAGGTGGTACCGTAACACAGAGATGACTATATACAAGGATTCCCTCTTAACATTTTGCACTCCCCTCTCACCTACAATCCCATAAGAAAACTCAGAAAAATTAAGATTTTCAAGAACTTTCAAGTTTAAAGAAACAGCTAGAGATTTTCTCAGATTTCGAGACACGGGGCAATCAACTAAAAAGTGTTCTTGTGATTCCTCCTTTTTACATCCCCATGGGCAGTGTCTATCAACTATATTGAGATATTTTAAATTTCCTCTCACAAAAAGCCTCCCTTGAAGGGCCAACCAGGCATTATCCCAAAATTTCTTGGGCATTCTCTTACTATTTAAATAGCGCAGGCTCTCCTCAAGCACAGACGTCCTACAGTCCCTGGGAGCCAAAGGAACACTAAAATAAGTTCCCAAGATCCTTAAATAAATGGCTCTTCTTGGCGCAGTATTTAGCTCGGTGGCGCTGACTCCCCATTTCCTTATGATTTTTAAAGCCTGAACAAGATGTGGTGGGATGCCCCTGCCTTTAGCCCTAACCTCTTTTATTCTGTCTCCTGTTAGCCAGTCCTTAATGAAGGGTGATGCCCAGTCCCGAACACTAGCCTCCCACAAAAAAGTTCCCTTCTGAGCCAAACACCCAAAATTAAACTTCAAAAACATGACAGAGAAGAAAGCAACAGGGCTTATCATTCCCAAGCCTCCATTCTTTTCCTGTAGGAATGTGATTCCCCTTTTCACCGGGTTCAGCCTACTCCCCCACAACAGCTGGAAGAATAGGCTTTGGACTCTAGCGTAAAAAGCTTCTGGCAAAAGAAATACATAAGATACAAACAAAAAGAGAGGGACCAAGTAAGACTTGACAATGTTGACCCTTTCCCTATAGGTCAGCCTCCGCCTTTTCCACCGCTGAACCTTTGCCGTAGCCACATCCAATTTCTCTTCCCAATTTGCCTTAGCATCATCTCCCCTCCCGAATTTAACTCCCAAAATCTTAACCTGTGATGAGGCTGCTGGGAAAGACTCAAGTTTAAAAGTTGGCTTCCCTTCTAGGACCCAAAAAGCTTCAGATTTCTCCCGGTTGACCAGAGACCCTGAAGCCTCTGAGTAGCTTCTGATGCAAGTTTTTACCACAGACTCTTCTTCAGCTCTGGATAAAACAACAGTTACATCATCTGCATAGGCGACAAACTGAAAGGGCTGGGCCTGCGGAAACAAGACACCCTCCAAACCAATACTCTGCAAACTCCTTAAAAAAGGATCCAATGCAAAAGCATACAAAAGAGGGCTTAGAGGGCACCCCTGTCTCACACCTGCCCCCACCTCAAAGTCATCACCGCGCCAACCATTGATTAAAGGGAAGCTCTTTGCCCCTTTGTACAAAACTTGTAGCCAGCTAATAAATTCTCCCGGGATGTGGTACGTATGCAAAGCAGCCCATAGGTATTTGTGGTCAACTTTATCAAATGCCTTTGCCTGGTCAAGAGACAAGAAATATTTCCCTAAACCTTGGGCTTTACATCTTTCAAGAGCTTCTCTTATCGCAAGAACTGCTCCAAAGATGTTTCGCCCCTCCACAGTGCAAAACTGAAAGGAAGAAAGCAGGACATTTGTGAATTTACTTAATCTTAAGAAAGAATCCTTGCAAGAAGCTTTCTGTCAACGTTAAGAAGGGCAATTGGCCTCCAGTTCTCAACGTGCTTAGAGTCCTTCCCCTTCGATAGCAGGATCAGTGAGGAAAGTGCCATAGAGGGGGGAAGATTGCCATCCTTCAGGCTCTCATTAAACACCTCTACTAGAACTGGTACAAGCCTCTTTTTAAATTTCTGATAAAATTCTGCTGTTAACCCATCGGGCCCTGGGGCCTTCTTCCTCTTTTGCTGATCAATTGCATGCACCACTTCTTCCTCTGTTATTGCTGCTATCAAAGGGGAATAATCCAAATTCACAGTGTCCGGGACTGTGGTTGCATCCAGGAAAGCTCTCATTTTGTCTCTATTCAAAGCTCTTTCCCTGAATAGATCGGCATAGTACGATTTTACCACTTGCAGGATTCCCTCCCTTGAGACTTGAAAATTTCCCTGGGAGTCATAAAGCCCTTCTACTAATTTTCGTTTAACTGTCTCTTTGCAATTTTGAAAAGGGTCTGGAGAGTTTGACACCCCATAATCCCTTTCCAACAACAAAGACTTATACCTACTGTACTGCTGTTGTCTTAACAGATACTTTAACCGGGATATTTTTCCCCCCACCTCCCCATGCGAAATGCAAGACTCAAGCTCTTTTCTCATGGACTGACAATTTCTGTCTCTCTCTCTACCTTTTTTTAAAGAGACAGACTTAAAAAAACCTCGAAAAGCATTTTTAACTGCATCCCACCACAAGGCAATGGAATCAAAAAAATCTATTTTTGATAACTGCACCATTAGTAGACCTTCAAAAGCCTCTTCTATGCCCTCCTCTTCCAAAATACCCACTCCAAGTCTCCATAAACCTTTCCCAAACACAGGCCCTTTCCCTACCCCGTAAGAGAGAGATAAGCCCAAATGATCGGAAAACTCCACCCCTACTTCTTTAACATTAGAAAATACCTCTTCCTTTTTAACAAACACCATGTCAAGCCTACTGCTCCTACCCCCACAATAATATGTGTGCTTACTCTTCCTACCCCCTACAGTTGCTACATCCACAAGGCCTGCTTCCTCAGTTACATTTTTTAAAAATAACCCTTCGTATTTATTAAATCTCCCTGTGCGGTCAGTAGCCCTCAGTACTTGATTAAAGTCTCCTGCTAGGATAACGGGCATAGAGGTATAGAGAAAAGGTTTTATCTGGGACAACAACTCCCCCCTTTCTGATATTACCTGAGGCCCATAAATATTAATCAGCCTTACCAACCTGCCTCTAACCAGAATGTCCATTAACATACACCTTCCTATCTCTATCTCCACTAGTTTCTTTACTTCTAGCTCTTTGATGCCTTTAAAAAGGATTCCAATACCACATGCTGGCTCTGCCCCAATGGACCAGAAAGATGGCCCATACCACCAGTCTCTCCTTGCCTCATTTATTTCATTTACAGAGGTTAATCTAGTCTCTTGTACAAAAATGACTTCTGCCTCTGATTTGCCTAAAAAATCAAAAGCTAAAAACCTTGACTTCCTATTTTTAATACTGCACACATTTATTGTTAAAAAAGTTAAAAAAAAGTCCATCTCAAGTCTTTTGATTTTTACATTTGCCATTAACTTTTTTCCTCACCGGTTCTTTTGACCTGGAAACTTGGGGCTCCTGCTACTTCCTCTGGTCCCTCCACAATGTCATCCTCCCCCAGAGACCCCCACTCACCCTCTTGGTTTTGGTCTTTCTTTTTATTTTTCCTCCCTCTTGAAACCTCTTCACTGAAAACACTTTTCCTTTTTTCCTTCCTTTCCTCCTCCTCCTCCCTTTCCTTTCCCAGTCTCACCGAAACCTCCTCTTCCTCCTCCCTTTCCTTTCCCAGTCTCACCGAAACCTCCTCCTCCTCCTCCCTTTCCTTTCCCAGTCTCACCAAAACCTCCTCTTCCTCCTCCCTTTCCTTTCCCAGTCTCACCGAAACCTCCTCTTCCTCCTCCCTTTCCTTTCCCAGTCTCACCGAAACCTCCTCCTCCTCCTCCCTTTCCTTTCCCAGTCTCACCGAAACCTCCTCCTCCTCCTCCCTTTCCTTTCCCAGTCTCACCGAAACCTCCTCCTCCTCCTCCCTTTCCTTTCCCAGTCTCACCGAAACCTCCTCCTCCTCCTCCCTTTCCTTTCCCAGTCTCACCGAAACCTCCTCTTCCTCCTCCCTTTCCTTTCCCAGTCTCACCGAAACCTCCTCTTCCTCCTCCATAATTGCAGCCCAGGATTTCCCTAACAAATCAAATCTGTTTTCTGTTTGTACCACCATCTTTTTGGGCACAGCCTTTCTCTTATTTACTTTCTTTGAGTTTCCACCAACCACCTGCCAATCCTGTTTCTTCGCCCCTTGCTCCTCCCTCTCAGTGAGCTCCACCCCTTCCCCAGAAATACTTCCTCCGTTCCCCAAATCTGTTCCTCCCTCAGTCCCCCTTTGCGCTGCTCCCTGAGTCTCCGGTCCCTCCTCGCCCCCCATACCCTCCCTCAGTTCCGCCAGCAGGTTTGGGCACTGTTTCTGGACGTTATGCCAGGCGTCGGGGCAATCCCGGTGTGCGTGGCCCAGTTTCAGGCAGAGATTGCACCTAATGGTGACACAGTCCTTGCTTGGGTGTCCCACCTCCCCACAAAAGGCACATTTCTGTACGGTACATTTGCCGGCCAGATGCCTATTGGAGCCGCATTTAAAGCAGACCCGGGGCTGGCCCACATAGAAACACACCCCCCTGTCCTTCCCTAGAAACAGAGAGTTGGGGAGATGTTTCTGCACATGGAGATGAGAGTGCAGTCTCACCTGGACCTTCCACCCCCCTATCCAAAAACCCTCTTCATCATAGATTCTCTGTAAAGGGGAGAGTACCTGGCACTGCCGCTTTAGCCAAAACATCACATCCTCCTCATTTATGGACTCGCTTTTAAAAATAATTGTCACATTTTTAACCTCCGGCTTTGAAACCGGAATAACCTCAAATCCGTTCCACACGTCCGAGCCCCTCTCTCTCTCATACCCCTTCCAAATTCCTCCAGCCCCTGGGGCAACTTAAAGCTCAAGTCAAACTCCGTATCAGTGACAGTGACTAGGGCATAAACATCATCTGGGGTGAAACCCAGGGACTCCTTGATCAGCCTCCTGGCTACGTATCTCCTGCCCGGGAACCCCTCTCTCCCCTGCACCCACTTAATCTTCACTACGTTCCTCCTCTTGCCCGGCTCTGCCACCTCAGTCTGGGGCAACAAAGCCCTCTCTGCCCCCCGCACAATCCTGTCTGCTGCCCCATCCCTGGTATCACTATTAGTAACAGCATCACTGTAAGATACATTGCCCCATGTTCCACCAGCCCCCCCATGTACCCCCCTCCCGAGAAATCTGTCTCCTTTATTTCCCCCTCCATTCACCCCATTCCCACTCAGAGAGAGAGTCTCTGTATGTTGGTGCAGGTCACATGGGGCAGTCTCTGTGACAGTCTGTGAAACTACAGCCTGCTGAGCATCCTGGGAAAAAGGAAAAGTCATTGCTGGTTTGGGCTTATGTGGCTGCTCCATTTGCTGGAAGCTCTCTCTATTCCCACACAGTTCTTGCCCGGGCCCGATTGCCCCCATGGTGCTGCCCATCTCCTGCTCGGTCTCCTCTAGTTCTTTATTAATAAAAGCCAATTCCCTTATTATCTCAGATCTCCTTCCCCCGTTACACAGTCCCAGATCAGCAGCCAAAAGCTCAATCCGTAGCTTTAAATCTCCCTCCTTTCTCTCCAACACAGACATTTTGTGCATAAAGTCAGTGATTCCCTCAGGCTGCGGCCTCTCTCCCCCTTCCCCCTCAGGCTGAGCCGCACACAGTCCCGGCTGCAATGCTCGGCCCTGACAGCCCAGTGAGTTAGTGGCAGGTACCTGTGGGCCGGCGGCCATGTTGGGCTCCTCACTCAGTGCACTTTCAGCAACTTCCATAGCGACAGGGCTCTCCCCCGCTGCTCCCGGCACCTCCATGCCGCCTCTCTCCTGCTCACCGGTCCCAGAGGTCATGGCGCCTGCTTCCTGTTCCTCCCGGGCCTCCGTCCCGCAGCTTCCCGCAGGCACGCCGGCCTGGATTCCCCGGGCAGACTCCCCCACACAGCCAGGTGAGCTAGTTTGAACTTTTCTAGGTGAGGTCTTACGTGCCGGTCGCTTCTTTCTTCCAATCAGCATAGCTTTCTGTGCAGCAGCGCTGTCTGTTATGGCCGCCGCTCCTGCAGCCCTCCTGCTAGAACCCAAGCGGGTCTCCACTCTCCTACCCGATGGGTCACTCATCTTTCCCCTCATTATTAAATTACAGGGAAAAGAAAAAGTACTGAGCAAAAATCTTTCCCAAATACCCCCCCAGACCCAAAAAAAAGGGCCTGGGAGTTGCAGCAGCACACACCACCTGCTTGCTCACAGTATGGGGGTGGAGCTTATTGTGTGCCCAGAGCATTCCCTCTCTGTATATTTGTATTTATACATATGGGTAGGGGGTGCCATAGTGTTTCCCTTAGACAGTACAGTATGGGGGTACAGCTTATTGTGTGCCCAGAGCATTCCCTCTCTGTATATTTGTATTTATACATATGGGTAGGGGGTGCCATAGTGTTTCCCTTAGACAGTACAGTATGGGGGTACAGCTTATTGTGTGCCCAGAACATTCCTTCTCTGTATATTTGTATTTATACATATGGGTAGGAGGTGCCATAGTGTTTCCCTTAGACAGTACAGTATGGGGGTACAGCTTATTGTGTGCCCAGAACATTCCCTCTCTGTATATTTGTATTTATACATATGGGTAGGGGGTGCCATAGTGTTTCCCTTAGACAGTGCAGTATGGGGGTACAGCTTATTGTGTGCCCAGAACATTCCTTCTCTGTATATTTGTATTTATACATATGGGTAGGAGCTGCCATAGTGTTTCCCTTAGACAGTACAGTATGGGGGAGGAGCTTATTGTATGCCCAGAACATTCCTTCTCTGTATATTTGTATTTATACATATGGGTAGGGGGTGCCATAGTGTTTCCCTTAGACAGTACAGTATGGGGGTACAGCTTATTGTGTGCCCAGAACATTCCCTCTCTGTATATTTGTATTTATACTTTTGGTAGGGGGTGCCATAGTGTTTCCCTTAGACAGTACAGTATGGGGGTACAGCTTATTGTGTGCCCAGAACATTCCAACCCTGTATTCATTCTATTGATATTTAGTACCTAAATCTTCTACTTTCAGCTCCTGCAGCAGATCGTCTCTGATTGGGCGCTTGGCTTTAAAGCAGAGCCGGTGAATATTCGATGGGGTGTCGTCCCCTGACAGGGTGGTCAGATCGATACAGGTCACGGCTCTCAGTAGCCAGGCAGCCTGGAAACATAATATTCATTATTCAGATTCAGGGGTGGGGGATCGACTCATTACTGTCCTGCCCACAGTCTGTACAATGAATTCTGTATAATAAAGACTTGCACCAATCACATGGCAGCGGCTACTGCCTCTCTGTCTGGGATCAGAAAGCATCAAAGCATTACAGGGGGAGGGCAATGGGGTCGGAAGCTCCAGCAGGGGGTGGGACTAGAATACTCTGATGGAAGCTTACAGGGGGAGGGCAATGGGGTCGGCAGCTCCAGCAGGGGGTGGGACTAGAATACTCTGATGGCAGCTTACAGGGGGAGGGCAATGGGGTCGGCAGCTCCAGCAGAGGGTGGGACTAGAATACTCTGATGGCAGCTTACAGGGGGAGGGCAATGGGGTCGGCAGCTCCAGCAGGGGGTGGGACTAGAATACTCTGATGGCAGCTTACAGGGGGAGGGCAATAGGGTCGACAGCTCCAGCAGAGGGTGGGACTAGAATACTCTGATGCCAGCTTACAGGGGAGGGCAATGGGGTCGGCCGCTCCAGCAGGGGGTGGGACTAGAATACTCTGATGGCAGCTTACAGGGGGAGGGCAATGCGGGTTGGCAGCTCAGCAGGGGGGTGGGACTAGAATATTCTGATGGCAGGTTACAGGGGGGTGGCAATGGGGTCGGCAGCTCCAGCAGTGGGGTGGGACTAGAATACTCTGATGCCAGCTTACAGGGAGGGGGGCAAATGGGTTGGCAGCTCAGCAGAGGGTGGCGACTAGAATACTCTGATGCCAGCTTACAGGCGGAGGGCCAATGGGGTCGGCAGCTCCAGCAGAGGGTGGGACTAGAATACTCTGATGGCAGCTTACAGGGGGAGGGCAATGGGGTCGCAGCTCCAGCAGAGGGTGCGGACTAGAATACTCTGATGGCAGCTTACAGGGGAGGGCAATGGGGTCGGCAGCTCCAGCAGAGGGTGGGACTAGAATACTCTGATGGCAGCTTACCGGGGGCGGGCAATGGAGTGGGCAGCTCCAGCAGGGGTGGGACTAGAATACTCTGATGGCAGCTTACAGGGGGAGGGCAATGGGGTTGGCAGCTCCGCAGGGGTGGACTTAGGAATACGTTCTGATGGCAGCTTACAGGGGGAGGGCAATGGGGTCGGCAGCTCCAGCAGGGGTGGGACTAGAATACTCTGATGGCAGCTTACAGGGGAGGGGCAATGGGGTGGGCAGCTCCAGCAGGGGGTGGGACTAGAATACTCTGATGGCAGCTTACAGGGGGCAATGGGGTGGGCAGCTCCAGCAGGGGGTAGAAGACACAGAAGGAAGCTGCAGGAGAAGCGATGGTGTTGCTGAACCAGTAAGGGCACAAGTAGTTTCAGCACAAACACTAATAATCAGATTGTCTCAGAAATTATTCTGTAGGTATAGAAGGAAATTCTTTAAACATCAGTGAAACCCAATCAGAATGAATAGATCTGACGGTACCGACCTGCCAGTCCTTCTTAACCGTCCGTCGTGTCTGGATTTGTTCCGCTCGCCGCAGCACCGCCGGCTGGTTCACCTGCGCTCTGGAGATCCATGCGAGATCTGGAACAAGAAAAAGCTCTTTATTGGGGGGGTAATAAGCCAAATATGTGCCCAGAGGCTCCCAAGGGTTCCCAGGGAATGGGGTGGGGGAGAGGTGCGGCAAGTAGCTGTACTTGGGAGGGAATGGGTGGGGGTGCCGGGGAGTAGGAATTTGGGGAGGGAATGGGGTGGGTGCCGGGAGTAGCTATACTTGGGAGGGAATGGGTGGGGGTGCCGGGAGGCTGTATTTAGGGAGGAATGGGGTGGGGGGGAGTAGCTATACTTGGGAGGGAATGGGTGGGCGGGGGAGTAGCTATACTTGGGAGGGAATGGGTGGGGGAGTAGCTATACTTGGGAGGGAACGGGTGGGGGGGGGGGAAGTAGCTATTACTGGGAGGGAACGGGTTGGGGGGGAGTAGCTATACTTGGGAGGGAATGGGTGGGGGGCCGGGAAGTAGCTATACTTGGGAGGGAATGGGTGGGGGTGCCGGGAGTAGCTATACTTGGGAGGGAATGGGTGGGGGGGAGTAGCTATACTAGGGAGGGAACGGGTGGGCGGGGAGTAGCTGTACTTGGAAGGGAACGAGTGGGGGTGCGGGAGTAGCTATACTTGGGAGGGAATGGGTGGCGGAGGGGAGTAGCTATACTTGGGAGGGAATGGGTGGCCGGGGAGTAGCTATACTTGGGAGGGAATGGGTGGGGGGAGGGAGTAGCTATACTTGGGAGGGAATGGGTGGCGGGGGGAGTAGCTATACTTGGGAGGGAATGGGTGGCGGGGGAGTAGCTATACTTGGGAGGGAATGGGTGGGGTGATGCCGGAGTAGCTATACTTGGGAGGGAACGGGTGGGGGTGCCGGAGTAGCTATACTTGGAGGGAATGGGTTGGGGTGCCGAGTAGCTATACTTGGGAGGGAATTGGTGGGGGTGCGGGAGTAGCTATACTTGGGAGGGAATGGGTGGGGGTGCCGGGAGTAGCTATACTTGGGAGGGAATGGGTGGGGGTGCCAGGAGTAGCATATACTTGGGAGGGAATGGGTGGGGGTGCCGGGAGTAGCTATACTTGGGAGGAAACGGGTGGGTGTCTGGGAGTAGCTATACTTGGGAGGGAATTGGTGGGGGTGCTGGGAGTAGCTATACTTGGGAGGGAATTGGTGGGGGATGTCGGAGTAGCAATACTTGGGAGGGAATTGGTGGGGGATGTCGGGAGTAGCAATACTTGGGAGGGAATGGGTGGGGTGCCGGAGTAGCTATACTTGGGAGGGAATGGGTGGGGGTGCCGGGAGTAGCTATACTTGGGAAGGAATTGGTGGGGGATGTCGGGAGTAGCAATACTTGGGAGGGAATTGGGTGGGGGTGCCGGAGTAGCTATACTTGGGAGGGAATGGGTGGGGTGCCGGGAGTAGCTATACTTGGGAGGGAATTGGTGGGGGTGCTGGAGTAGCTATACTTGGGAGGGAATGGTGGGGGTGCCGGGAGTAGCTATACTTGGGAGGGAATGGGTGGGGGTGCCGGGAGTAGCTATACTTGGGAGGAAACGGGTGGGGGGTCGGGAGTAGCTATACTTGGGGAGGAACGGGTGGGGGGGAGTAGCTATACTTGGGAGGGAATGGGTGGGGCCGGGGAGTAGCTATACTTGGGAGGGAATTGGTGGGGGGATGCCGGGAGTAGCTATACTTGGGAGGGAATGGGTGGGGTGCCGGGAGTAGCTATACTTGGGATGGGAATGGGTGGCGGGGAGTAGCTATACTTGGGAGTATGGGAACTGGGGGGTGCCGGGAGTAGCTATACTTGGGAGGGAATGGGTGGCGGGGAGAGCTATACTTGGGAGGGAACGGGTGGGGGTGTCGGGAGTAGCTATACTTGGGGAGGGAATTGGTGGGGATGTCGGGAGTAGGCCAATACTTGGGAGGGAATGGGTGGGGGTGCCGGTAGTAGCTATACTTGGAGGGAATGGGTGGGGTGCGGGAGTAGCTATACTTGGGAGGGAATTGGTGGGGGTGGCTGGGAGTAGCTATACTTGGGAGGGAATGGGTGGGGCGGTGCCGCGGAGTAGCTATACTTGGGAGGGAATGGGTGGGGGTGCCGGGGAGTAGCTATACTTGGGAGGAAACGGGTGGGGTGTCGGGAGTAGCTATACTTGGGAGGGAACGGTGGGGGGAGTAGCTATACTTGGGAGGGAATGGGTGGGGGTGCCGGAGTAGCTATACTTGGGAGGGAATGGGTGGGGGTGCCGGGAGTAGCTATACTTGGGAGGGAATGGGTGGCGGGGGACAGTAGCTATGACTTGGGAGGGAACGGGTGGGGGTGCCGGGAGTAGCTATACTTGGGAGGGAATAGGGTGGGGTGCGGGAGTAGCTATACTTGGGAGGGAATGGGTGGGGGTGCCGGGAGTAGCTTACTTGGAGGGAATGGGTGGGGGGGGGGAGTAGCTATACTTGGGAGGGAATGGTGTAAGTGGGGGGAGTAGCTATACTTGGGAGGGAATGGGTGGGGGGGGAGTAGCTATACTTGGGAGGGAATGGGTGGGGCGGGGGGGAGTAGCTATACTTGGAAGGGAATGGGTGGGGGGGGGATAGCTATACTTGGAAGGGAATGGGTGGGGGGGGGGGAGTAGCTATACTTGGGAGGGAATGGGTGGGGGTGCCGGAGTAGCTATACTTGGGAGGGAATGGGTGGGGGGGGAGTAGCTATACTTGGGAGGGAATGGGTGGGGGGGGAGTAGCTATACTGGGAGGGAATGGGTGCGCGGAGGGAGTAGCTATACTTGGGAGGGAAATGGGTGGGGGGGGAGTAGCTATACTTGGGAGGGATATGGGTGGCGGGGGAGTAGCTATACTTGGGAGGGAATGGGTGGGGGGGATAGCTATACTTGGAAGGGAATGGGTGGGGGGGGAGTAGCTATACTTGGAAGGGAATGGGTGGGGAGGGAGTAGCTATACTTGGAAGGGAATGGGTGGGGGGGGAGTAGCTATACTTGGGAGGGAATGGGTGGGGGGGGAGTAGCTATACTTGGGAGGGAATGGGTGGGGGGGGAGTAGCTATACTTGGGAGGGAATGGGGTGGGGGGGAGTAGCTATACTTGGAAGGGAATGGGTGGGGGGAGGGGAGTAGCTATACTTGGAAGGGAATGGGTGGGGGGAGTAGCTATACTTGGGAGGGAATGTGGGGGTGGGGAGTAGCTATACTTGGAAGGGAATGGGTGGGGGGGGGAGTAGCTATACTTGGAAGGGAATGGGTGGGGGGGAGTAGCTATACTTGGGAGGGAATGGGTTGGGGGGGGAGTAGCTATACTTGGAAGGGAATGGGTGGGGGGGGAGTAGCTATACTTGGGAGGGAATGGGTGGGGGTGCCGGAGTAGCTATACTTGGGAGGGAATGGGTGGGGGGAGTAGCTATTACTTGGGAGGGAATGGGTGCGGGGGGGGGGAGTAGCTATACTTGGGAGGGAATGGGTGGGTGTGCCGGGAGTAGCTTATACTTGGGAGGGAATGGGTGGGGAGGGAGTAGCTATACTTGGGAGGGAATGGGTGGAGGGGCGGAGTAGCTATACTTGGAAGGGAATGGGTGGGGGGGAGTAGCTATACTTGGGAGGGAATGGGTGGCGGGGGGGTAGCTATACTTGGGAGGGAATGGGTGGGGGTTGTCGGGAGTAGCTATACTTGGGAGGGAATGGGTGGCGGAGGGAGTAGCTATACTTGGAAGGGAATGGGTGGCGGAGGGAGTAGCTATACTTGGGAGCGAGAATGGGTGGGGTGTCGGGAGTAGCTATACTTGGGAGGGAATGGTGGGGGGGGAGTAGCTATACTTGGAAGGGAATGGGTGGCGGAGGGAGTAGCTATACTTGGGAGAGAATGGGTGGGGGTGTCGGGAGTAGCTATACTTGGGAGGGAATGGTGGGAGTAGCTATACTTGGGAGGGAATGGGTGGGGTGTCAGGAGTAGCTATACTTGGGAGGAATGGGTGGTTGGAGGGAGTAGCTATACTTGGGAGGGAATGGGTGGGGTGTGGAGTAGCTTATACTTAGGGAGGGAATGGGTGGCAGGGGCAGTAGCTATACTTGGGAGGGAATGGGTGGCGGAGGGAGTAGCTATACTTGGGAGGGAATGGGTGGGGGGGGAGTAGCTATACTTGGGAGGGAATGGGTGGGGGTGCCGGAGTAGCTATACTTGGGAGGGAATGGGTGGCGTGGGGAGTAGCTATACTTGGGAGGGAATGGGTGGCGGGGGGAGTAGCTATACTTGGGAGGGAATGGGTGGGGGGGGAGTAGCTATACTTGGAGGGAATGGGTGGCGGGAGCTATACTTGGGAGGGAAAGGGTGGCGGAGGGAGTAGCTATACTTGGGAGGGAATGGTGGGGGAGGGAGTAGCTATACTTG
Organism: Xenopus tropicalis; assembly: GCF_000004195.4. NCBI lineage: Eukaryota > Metazoa > Chordata > Amphibia > Anura > Pipidae > Xenopus > Xenopus tropicalis. The sequence continues at coordinate 236,249 of NC_030679.2, read as the reverse complement.
GGAGGGAATGCGTGGGGAGGCGAGTAGCTATACTTGGGAGGGAATGGGTGGGGTTGCCGGAATAGCTATACTTGGGAGGGAATGGGTGGGGGTTGCCGGGGAGTAGCTATACTTGGGAGGGAATGGGTGGGGGGGTAGTAGCTATACTTGATGGGAATGGTCGGCGTGGGCGGGAGTAGCTATACTTGGGAGGGAATGGGTGGGGGTGCCGGGAGTAGCTATACTTGGGAGGGAATGGGTGGGGGTGCGGGAGTAGCTATACTGGAGGGAATGGGGTGCGGAGGGAGTAGCTATACTTGGGAGGGAATGGGTGGGGGGGAGTAGCTATACTTGGGAGGGAATGGGTGGGGGTGGGGAGTAGCTATACTTGGGAGGGAATGGGTGGGGGGGGAGTAGCTATACTTGGGAGGGAATGGGTGGGGGGGGAGTAGCTATACTTGGGAGGGAATGGGTGGCGGGGGAGTAGCTATACTTGGAAGGGAATGGGGTGGCGGGGGAGTAGCTATACTTGGGAGCGGAATGGGTGGCGGGGGAGTAGCTTATACTTGGGGAGGGAATGGGTGGTGTCGGGAGGTAGCTATACTTGGGAGGGATGGGTGGTGGAGGGAGTAGCTATACTTGGAAGGGAATGGGGGGGGGGGGAGTAGCTATACTTGGGAGGGAAGGTGGGGGGGAGTAGCTATACTAGGGAGGGAATGGGTGGGGGGGAGTAGCTATACTTGGGAGGGAATGGGTGGCGGAGCGGAGTAGCTATACTTGGGAGGGAATGGGGGCGGGGTGAGTAGCTATACTTGGGAGGGAAGGGGTGGGGTGCCGGGAGTAGCTATACTTGGGAGGGAATGGGTGGCGGGGGGGTAGCTATACTTGGGAGGGAATGGGTGGCGGGGAGTAGCTATACTTGGGAGGGAATGGGTGGGGGGGGAGTAGCTATACTTGGGAGGGATGGGGTGCGGGGGAGTAGCTATACTTGGAAGGGGAATGGGTGGGGGGGGAGTAGCTATACTTGGGAGGGAATGGGTGGCGGGGGAGTAGCAGACTGGGAGGGGAATGGGTAGGGGGAGTAGCCTATACTTGGGAGGGAATGGGTGGGGGGGAGTAGCTATACTTGGAAGGGATGGGTGGGGGGGGAGTAGCTATACTTTGGAGGAATGGGTGGGGGGGAGTAGCCTATACTTGGAAGGGAATGGGTGGGGGAGTAGCTATTACTTGGATAAGGGAATGGGTGGGGAGTAGCTATATTGGGATGGGAATGGTGGCGGGGGATAGCTATACTTGGGAGGATGGGTGGCGGGAGAGTAGCTATACTTGGAGGAATGGGTGGGGGGGAGTAGCTATACTTGGGAGGGAATGGGTGGCGGGGGGAGTAGCTATACTTGGGAGGGAATGGGTGGGGGGGGAGTAGCTTAGTTGGGAGGGATGGGTGGGGGGAGTACTATAACTTTGGAAGGGGAATGGGTGGGGGGGGAGTGCTATACTTGGTGAGGGAATGGGTGGGGGGCCGGGAGTAGATATACTTGGGGAGGGAATAGGGTGGGGCGGGAGTAGCTATACTTGGGAGGGAATTGGGTGAGGCTGGGGAGTAGCCTTATACTTGGGAGGAATGGGGTGGGGGTGCCGGGAGTAGCTATACTTGGGAGGGATATGGTTGGCGCGGGGAAGTAGCTATACTTGGGAGGGGAATAGGGGCGGGGGAGTAGCTATACTTGGGAGGGAATGGGTGGGGGGGGAGTAGGCTATACTTGGAAGGGAATGTGTGGGGGGGGAGTAAGCCTATACTTGGGAGGGAATGGGTTGGCGGGGGGAGTAAGCTATACTTGGGAGGGAATGGGTGGCGGGGGAGTAGCTATTCCTTTTGGGGAGGGAAAAAGGGTATTGGGTGGCGGGGAGTAGCTATACTTGGGAGGGAATGGGTGGGGCTGCCGGGACTAGCTATACCATGGGAGGGAATTGGCGTGGGGGAGGAGTAATAGCTATACTTGGGAGGGAATGGAGGGGCGGTGCCGGGAGTAGCTATACTTTGGGAGGGAATGGGGTGCGGGGGGAAGTAGCTATACTTGGGAGGGAATGGGTGGGGGGGGAGTGCTATACTTGGGAGGGAATGGGTGGCGGGGGGAGTAGCTATACTTTGGAAGGGAATGGTGGGGGGGGAGTAGCTTATACTTGGCGAGGGAATGGGTGCGGGGGAGTAGCTATAACTTGGGAGGGAATGGGTGGGGGGGGAGTAGCTATACTTGGGAGGGAATGGGTGGGGGGGAGTAGCTATGACTTGGAAGGAATGGTGGGCACGGGGCGAGTAGCCTACTTTGCGGAGGGAATGGGTGGAAGGGGGTAGTAGCTATACTTGGAGGGAATGTGGTGGCGGGTGGGAGTAGCTATACTTGGAAGGGATATGGGTGGGGGGGGCAGTAGCATACTGGGAGGGAATGGGTGGCGGGGAGTAGCTATACTTGGGAGGAATGGGTGGCGGGCCTGGGAGTAGCTTACTTGGGAGGGAATGCCAAACATGCGGGTTGGCGGGGAGTAGCTATACTTGGAGAGGGATTTTTTTGGGTGGGGGAGGGGAGTAAGCTTTACTTGGGAGGGAAGGGGTGCGCGGGGAGTAGCATATACTTGGGAGGAATGGGTGGGGAGGGGAGATAGCTATACTTGGGCGAGGGAATGGTGGGCGGTGCCGGAGTACTATATTGGGAGGGAATGGGTGGCGGGAGGATAGCTATACTTGGGAGGGAATGGGTGGGGGGAAGAGCTATACTTGGGAGGGATATGGAGGGTGGCGGGGGGAGTAAGCTATACTTGGGAGGGAATGGTGTTGGGGGGGGAGTTAGCATATACTTGGGAGGGAATGGGTGGGGGCGGGAGTAGCTATACTTGGAGGGGAATGGGCTGGGGGGAGTTGCTATACTTGGGAGGAATGGGTGGGTGCCGGGATTAGCTATACTTGGGAGGAATGGGTGGGGCGGAAGTAGCTATACTTGGGAGGAATGGTGGGGGGGAGTAGCTTACTTTGGTGGGGGATGGTGGGGGTGCGGGGGAAGGGTAAAGGGCGCTATACTTGGGAGGAATTGGGTGTGCCTGTGTGCCATACTCTGCCTTCCCCTACCCCTGCCTGTGTGTTGCCATACTCTGCCTTCCCTACCCTGCCTGTGTGTGCCATACTCTGCCTTCCCTACCCTGCCTGTGTGCCATACTCTGCTTTGCCCTATGCTGCTGTGTGTGCCATACTCTGCCTTCCCTACCTGCCCTGTGTGCCATTACTCTGCTTGCCCTATGCTGCCTGTGTGTGCCTACTCTTGCCTTCCTACCCTGCCTGTGTGCCATACTCTGCTTGCCCTATGCTGCCTGTGTGTGGCCATACTCTGCCTGCCCTATGCTGTCTGTGTGTGCCGTACTCTGCCTTCCCTACCCTTGCCTGTGTGTGCCATACTCTGCCTTTCCCTACCCTGCCTTTGTGCCATACCTCTGTTGCCTATGCTGCCTGTGTGTGCCATACTCTGCCTGCCCTACCTGCCTGTGTGTGCCATACTCTGCCTGCCCTACCTGCCTGTGTGTGCCATACTCTGCCTGCCCTACCCTGCCTGTTTATGTGCCATACTCTGCCTGCGCCTACCCTGCCCTGTGTGCCATACTTCTGCCTTTCCCTACCCTTGCCTGTGTGCCATACTCTGCCTTACCTACCCTGCCTTGTGTCGGCATACTCTGCCTTCCCTACCCTGCCTGTGTGCCATACTCTGCCTTCCCTACCCTGCCTGTGTGTGCCATACTCTGCCTTCCCTACCCTGCCTGTGTGCCATACTCTGCCTTTCCCTTACCTGCCTGTGTGTGCCATACTCTGCCTTCCCTACCCTGCCTGTGTGCCATACTCTGCCTTCCCTATCCTGCCTGGTGTGCCATACTCTGCCTGTCCCTACTCCTGCCTGTGTGTGCCATACTCTGCCTTCCCTACCCTGCCTGTGTGCCATACTCTGCTTGCCCTATGCTGCCTGTGTGTGCCATACTCTGCCTGCCCTATGCTGCCTGTTGTGCCGCTATCTCGTGCCCTGCCCCCATGCTGCCTGTGTGTGCCATACTCTGCCTGCCCTATGCTGCCTATGTGTGCCGTATCTTTGCCTACCCTATGCTTGGCTGCCTGGAGAAGTAAGAGACTTACGTGGGGCTCTAAAGTCCAAGGCAACATTCTGTCCCAGAATGACAGCGCCTGGGCACGAGGGCGAAGGGCAAAGTAAAATATGTGTAAGGGAGATAAATGCATGAAATGCGTTCAGGTACCAGCACTCACTGCTCTCCCCCCCCGTATAACCTAAGTTACCAGCACTCACTGACCGCTCCCCCCGTATTAAACATAGTATTCCAGCACTCACTGACTCCCGTCCCCCTGATAAACCTATAGTATCCAGCACTCAACTGGATCTCCCCCCTGTATAAACCTAGAGTGTCCAGCACTCAATGCACGTCCTCCCTCCCCGTATAACCATAGTATTCCAGCACTTAGTGACTCCTCCCCCCCGTATAAACCCTATAGTATCCAGCACTCAAATGTCTCCTCCCCCCCCGATATAACCTATATATCCAGCACTTCACAGATCTCCCCCCCCGTAAAAACCTATAAGTATCCAGCCACCCACTGACCTCCTCCCCACCCATATAACCTTACAGGTATCCAGCACTCACAGACTCCTCCCCCACCTATAAAATCTACACCAGGGCTGTCCAACTCCTGTGGTACGAGGGCCGGATTTTTCCGCACCTAACGTTGGTGAGGGCGAAATGGAAAGCCAGTTTAACCACTCCCCTTCTTTGAAACCGCCACCCACTGAAACCACACCCATGTTATAACTGACCATACACCATTATTAATGGATGTTAGTACAGCAAAACCTGCATACTCTGCCTTCCCTACCCTGCCTGTGTGTGCCATACTCTGCCTTCCCTACCCTGCTGTGTGCATACTCTGCTTGCCCTATGCTGCCTGTGTGTGCCATACTCTCCTTCCTACCTGCCTGTGTTGCCATTACTCTGCTTGCCCTATGCTGCCTGTGTGTGCCATACTCTGCCTCCCTACCCTGCCTGTGTGCCATACTTCTGTTGCCCCTATGCTGCCTGTGATTTTGTGGCCATACTCTGCCTGCCCCTATGCTGTTGTGTGTGCCGTACTCTGCCTCCCTACCCTGCCTGTGTGTGCTACTGCCTTCACCCTGCCTTGTGCCATACTCTTTGCCCTATGCTGCCTGTGTGTGCCATCTCCTCCTCCTGCCTGGTGTCTACTCTGCGCCTCGTGTGTGTGCCATACTCTGCCTGCCCTACCCTGCCTGTATTGTGCCATACCCTGCTCTGCCTACCTGTGCCTGTGTGTGCCATACTCTGCCTTCCCTACCTGCGTGTGCCATTACTCTGCCTTACCCTACCTTGCCTGTGTGTGCCATACTCTGCCTTCCCTACCCGCTGGTGTGCCATACTTTGCCTTCCATACCCTGCCTGTGGTGCCATACTCTGCCTTCCCTACCCTGCCGTGTGTGCCATACTCTGCCCTCCCTACCCTGCCTGTGTGTGCCATACTCTGCCTTCCCTACCCTGCTCTGTGTGCCATACTCTGCCTTTCCCTACCCTGCTGTTGCCATACTCTGCCTTCCCTATCCCTGCCTGTGTGCCATACTCTGCCTTCCCTACCCTGCCCTGTGTGTGCCATACTCTGCCTTCCCTACCCTGCCTGTGTGCCAATACTCTGCTTGCCCTATGCTGCCTGATGGTGCCATTACTCTGCCTTCCCTACCCTGCCGTGTGCCATACTCTGCTTCCCTATGACTGCCTGTGATGTGCCATACTCTGCCTTCCCTACCCTGCCTGTGTTGCCATACTCTGCTTGCCCCTCGTGCTGTGTAGTGTGCCATACTCTGCCGCCCTATGCTGCTCTGTGTGCCGTACTCTGCCTCCCTACCTGCCTGTGTGTGCCATACTTGCCTTCCCTACCCTGCCTGTGTGCCATACTCTGCTGCCCTATGCTGCCTGTGTGTTGCCTACTCTGCCTGCCCTAGCCGCTGTTGTGCCATACTTCTGCCTGCCCTACTGCCTGTGTGTGCCATACTCTGCCTGCCCTACCCTGCCTGTGTGCTCATACTCTGGCCTGACCCTACCCTGCCTGTGTGTGACCATACTCTGCCTGCGCCACCCCGTGTGTGCCATACTATCTGCCTTACACCCTGCCTGCCTGTGTGCCATACTCTGCCTTACCGTAGCGCCTTACCTGCCCTGTGTGCCATACTCTGCCTTCCATTACCCTGCCGTTGTGTCCATACTCTGCCTCCCTATCTGCCTGTGTTGCCATACTCTGCCTTCCCTACCCGCCGGTGTGCCATACTTGCCTTCCCTACCTGCCTGTCTGTTGCATACTCTCCCTCCCTTATCCTGCTGTGTGCATATGCCTGCCCATTACTGCGTGCACCTGTCCTACCCTGGCCTGGTGTGTCCATACTCTGGCCTTCCCTACCTGCCTGTGTGCATACTCATGCTTTGCCCTTATTGCTGCCTTGGGTGTGCCATACTCTGCCTGCCTAATCGCCTCGTTTGTGCCGTACTCTGCCTGCCCCATTGCTGCCTGTGATTGCATGCCATACTCTGCCTGCCCTTGCTGCCTATGTGTGCCGGTACTGCCTACCCATGCTGCTGTGGTGCCATACCTCTCGCTGCCCTATGCATGCCTGTGATGCATTCATAC